>NW_024037782.1:487500-490000 GCF_016077235.1 Cyprinodon tularosa | reverse complement strand
GATGAACTCCAGGGACACTGGTGCGGCAGCCGACCTCCGGGGACACCGGGGCGGCTGCCAGACCTCCAGCACTCTCCCCTACTAACCTGCTGGCATGGTCCTGAGCCCAGTAGCACCAAAATCCCACCATGGTATTACGTAGCTAGGGGCTACCCCTCCTGTGGCCTATCCTCTCCACGGCACACTCTGAAAATTTTTCCACCCTCCGAGACACTGGTGCTGCAGCCGACCTCCGGGGACTCTGGTGCGGCTGCAGGACCTCCAGCACTCTCCCTTACTAACCTGCTGGCATGGTCCTGAGCCCAGTAGCACCAAAATCCCACCATGGTATTACGTAGCTAGGGGCTACCCCTCCTGTGGCCTATCCTCTCCACGGCACACTCTGAAAATTTTTCCACCCTCCGAGACACTGGTGCTGCAGCCGACCTCCGGGGACTCTGGTGCGGCTGCAGGACCTCCAGCACTCTCCCTTACTAACCTGCTGGCATGGTCCTGAGCCCAGTAGCACCAAAATCCCACCATGGTATTACGTAGCTAGGGGCTACCCCTCCTGTGGCCTATCCTCTCCACGGCACACTCTGAAAATTTTTCCACCCTCCGAGACACTGGTGCTGCAGCCGACCTCCGGGGACTCTGGTGCGGCTGCAGGACCTCCAGCACTCTCCCTTACTAACCTGCTGGCATGGTCCTGAGCGCAGTAGCACCAAAATCCCACCATGGTATTACGTAGCTAGGGGCTACCCCTCCTGTGGCCTATCCTCTCCACGGCACACTCTGAAAATTTTTCCACCCTCCGAGACACTGGTGCTGCAGCCGACCTCCGGGGACTCTGGTGCGGCTGCAGGACCTCCAGCACTCTCCCTTACTAACCTGCTGGCATGGTCCTGAGCGCAGTAGCACCAAAATCCCACCATGGTATTACGTAGCTAGGGGCTACCCCTCCTGTGGCCTATCCTCTCCACGGCACACTTTGAAAATTTTTCACCATGCTCCCATGTTTTCTCCCCGCAAAGCACGCACCATCAGCCCGCCTGCATCTTCCCCAGCTCCCCGGAGCTTCTGGATCAGCTGCTCCAGGGGCTCTCTGCCTCTCTTGCTCTGCCCGCCTGAGGGGCCCCCTCCTCGGCCATGCTGCTGGTGAAGCGCCCCTGACTCCCAGGAATCTGATTCTGCGTTAAAATGGAGCACTTCCCCCCATGCTCCCATGTTTTCTCCCCGCAAAGCACGCACCATCAGCCCGCCTGCATCTTCCCCAGCTCCCCGGAGCTTCTGGATCAGCTGCTCCAGGGGCTCTCTGCCTCTCTTGCTCTGCCCGCCTGAGGGGCCCCCTCCTCGGCCATGCTGCTGGTGAAGCGCCCCTGACTCCCAGGAATCTGATTCTGCGTTAAAATGGAGCACTTCCCCCCATGCTCCCATGTTTTCTCCCCGCAAAGCACGCACCATCAGCCCGCCTGCATCTTCCCCAGCTCCCCGGAGCTTCTGGATCAGCTGCTCCAGGGGCTCTCTGCCTCTCTTGCTCTGCCCGCCTGAGGGGCCCCCTCCTCGGCCATGCTGCTGGTGAAGCGCCCCTGACTCCCAGGAATCTGATTCTGCGTTAAAATGGAGCACTTCCCCCCATGCTCCCATGTTTTCTCCCCGCAAAGCACGCACCATCAGCCCGCCTGCATCTTCCCCAGCTCCCCGGAGCTTCTGGATCAGCTGCTCCAGGGGCTCTCTGCCTCTCTTGCTCTGCCCGCCTGAGGGGCCCCCTCCTCGGCCATGCTGCTGGTGAAGCGCCCCTGACTCCCAGGAATCTGATTCTGCGTTAAAATGGAGCACTTCCCCCCATGCTCCCAGGGTTTCTACCCGCAAAGCACGCACCATCAGCCCGCCTGCATCTTCCCCAGCTCCCCGGAGCTTCTGGATCAGCTGCTCCAGGGGCTCTCTGCCTCTCTTGCTCTGCCCGCCTGAGGGGCCCCCTCCTCGGCCATGCTGCTGGTGAAGCGCCCCTGACTCCCAGGAATCTGATTCTGTGTTAAAATGGAGCACTTCCCCCCATGCTCCCATGTTTTCTCCCCGCAAAGCACGCACCATCAGCCCGCCTGCATCTTCCCCAGCTCCCCGGAGCTTCTGGATCAGCTGCTCCAGGGGCTCTCTGCCTCTCATGCTCTGCCCGCCTGCAGCAGCCCTAGGGCCGGGTGGGCTCACCCCGGGGACCCTGGTGCGGTAACCGGCCCGATAACACTCTTTCCTACTAACCTGCTGGCATGGTCCTGAGCGCAGTAGCACCAAAATCCCACCATGGTATTACGTAGCTAGGGGCTACCCCTCCTGTGGCCTATCCTCTCCACGGCACACTTTGAAAATTTTCCGCCGTCTAACTTTTTTAAACTTGCTTTTTTGGATTTATTTCATATTTTTTCCACGTTTTCTTCCCATTATCTACTGCTTAGATGGGTTTTCTTAATTTTAAAAGGTTTACTTTGTTTTTATTCCCTTTTTAAACAGTTTTTATTAATTT